>NC_079548.1:7040743-7088243 GCF_015846415.1 Triplophysa dalaica
GCAATCAGATCGTCCTGCACACAGTATCAATGATGCTTATAAGAATTTTGACATAACATGCAGCAGGAGGATCAGCTTTTAAAGTGCCGGCCAACTGTCAGAGAAGGATTTGACATGCGGTTACTCCCAGAGCGCAGAGCTTGTGTGATCCATGGCATCATTAAATCAGCTTGTTCACTGGTGTATGTGGAGAGACTGGTCCCTGGTGTGAATTCATTCATTTGTGGCTTTTTCATCTTTTCACAGTTGCACAACAGATGCACATATAGGGCTAACCCAAAGCACAAACAACCCAGATTACTAATAAGTAAAATTAATTAGATATAATGATTTAGTGCTTAGTATTTCTGCCGAATACAGCAGAAATAACAAAACATTTCTATATAAAAAGAATAATCAAATTATTATTATTATTAAGAGTCCATGTTCGGTACAACATACTAAGGAACTCCTACATTGCATACTGTCTTTAGTTTTTTTTAAAGTAAACATGTCATTATTATGGAAGCCCAGTTCCGTCAAATTAAACAGTGCTTCGACAAATCATGATTGTAAGAATGTCATTATTATGATATTATTTACATTTTACATTTTAGTCATTTGGCAGACGCTTTTATCCAAAGCGACTTACAGTGCACTTATTACAGGGACAATCCCCCTGGAGCAACATGGAGTAAAGTGTCTTGCTCAAGGACACACTAGTGGTGGCTGCTGGGATCGAACCAGCAACCTTTGATTTACCAGTTGGGTGGTTTAACCCACTAGACCACCATCTCCATATTATGATGACTTTTTATCTCAAAATGAATGCTCATTATTTTAAACTTTTCGGTAACACTTTATAATAACTGCACGCTATGAATCATTAGTTAAGCATCAGTACATAGTTAATTAATCATTTATGAAGCATTGGCCCCACATTAATAGACATTAGTAAGCAGTTTATAAATACAGCTATAAATGCTTTGTTCTTGGTTGATAAGCATGTATATAATATGCTTACTAATCAAATTTTCATACTTTATTAAGGATGAATTCATCATTTCTAAATTAAGGATTACATTACTTACAAACCAGTTAGTTAGGAGTTGTCAGTGGTTCATGAGATCATTTAGAAAGTGTAAGTAAATGATTAATAAACTCTTTGAATGCACATTTATACATTTTATTATTCTGACATATAGTAACAGTTACTTAATTTGTTAATAAATGCTTTTTTAACACACATTGTGCTGTAATTCATGATTAATTAAGGTAGTTATAAAACATTTACTAGTTGTCAGTTAACTATTTTTTGTGAGCTCATCTAAAGTGAGGACTGTGTATGCCTTGTAAAGCATTTACAAATGATAGTTGCATATCACTTCACAGTTTTTCTGGAGGTGTGCAGGAATTACATTTTTTCAGAAGTTTATTTTTCATTTTATATCAATTCATTTAATGTTAATTTATATGTTTGGTGGTACAATTTTAATTTTGCAGAGGTTTATTTTTTATTTAACATTAAATCGCGTTATATTCATTAATATGTACAGTTGTACAGTTTAATTTCTTGAAATAAATATTTCTATGTTCTGTATCCCTCTTTGTTGTGTTTTTCCTATTTCTGTTTAGAAGATAACTGATCCTTTAACTCTCATTTGTAAACGCTTTACAAGGCATAAATAGTCCTCACTTTAGATGAGCTCACAAAAATAGTTAACTGACAACTAGTAAATGTTTTATAACTACCTTAATTGATCATGAATTACAGCAGGAATGTGTGTTAAAAAAGCATTTATTAACAAATTAAGTAACTGTTACTATATGTCAGAATAATAAGATGTATAAATGTGCATTCAAAGAGTTTATTAATCATTTACTTACACTTTTTAAATGATCTCATGAACCACTGACAACTCCTAACTAACTGGTTTGTAAGTAATGTAATCCTTAATTTAGAAATGATGAATTCATCCTTAATAAAGTATGAAAATTTGATTATTAAGCATATTATATACATGCTTATCAACCAAGAACAAAGCATTTGTAGCTGTATTTATAAACTGCTTACTAATGTCTATTAATGTGGGGCCAATGCTTCATAAATGATTAATTAACTATGTACTGATGCTTAACTAATGATTCATAGCGTGCAGTTATTATAAAGTGTTACCAACTTTTCTCATGTATGTCATGTATTCAAATAATTTGGATTTAGCAATGCAGGATTATTTTTGATGGAATTACGCTAATACAATATGTTCATCACACTGTATGTGATGAAATCCATCTGGAAGGCTAAATGTTGAATTCCTTTTTAATTCTTTAAAGTTGCATGTTGCGGTTGCATTTGTTAAAAATGTAAAACGTCTTTTTAGAAGATACTTTAAGGAAGCTAAGAAAAAGATAGTTTGACTTTAGGTACATCCACACTGATCTCAAGCAAATTTGAAACTAAATTGGCACAAAAGCAGATTGTAGCAAAACGTATGAATGACATTATTCAAAGTCATACGAATTTGCCACCATCCGAATTACGTTGAGATTATTTTGGTCAATCTGACACACATGCTCTGTTATTCAAATGATACTGGGGTATTGAATCCGTACTCTTTTGTTAGTTTAAGTCCTAAAGTATGTATAAAGATGATGGAGTAAATAAGAGCTGTGAAAAAGATTTGCAGAAGCTCCTTGAACTCCTTATCTTCAGAAATGTTATTTTTAGGGAGACTTTACACATCCTGTGCAGTATCCTACTATTACATTCTTAACTGAGCCAGTGGTGTTTCATTAGGTATGCAACCAAATACATGAAAAAAAGAAAACCAAATGGCTCATTAAACCTCATTAAAAATGACCAATGAATCTGTCTGCGAGCCCAATATAATTGCATATCATTCATCTAAATTCTAGAAAGCATCATATTTAAAAGTACTTTAATGGAGAAGGTCTAACCAACTCCCAAGAACACAGATTCATCCTGTCATCCTGTATATTAATACTTTATGTGTCACAATGCTAGACGTCAAGCTCAGAAACATACTGTATTAAATATTTAAAGCTCTTTCTTTTTTTACCCTACATCTTGTGAATTGTCTCACCTAATTATTTACTCCTGTTGCGATCCTCCTTCCCGACTCTTTCTCTATCTTTCACATTGACTGTTTTATCATTTTAGATTTAGATGGAACTGCTGCAGTCTAGCAATAAAGGTAACCTTGTGTCTGATACTTGACAGCTCTCTACGTCCAGTCTAAATAATACATTTATGCACACAAAATCATTGCACACAGCTGTAAGAAATAAATATAACAAATATCCACACACGGAAAGGGAAAATATTGGAGGCACTCTGATGCTTCACAAACTCACTCAGAAAGCTCAACAATGAATATTTTATTCAGCCCTAGAGAGTGAAAGAGGGAGAATAAATTCTTAAAGAAACCACAACAATTCTAACATACAAAAAAGTACTTGAGGCGGGGATATTTTGTAAATATAGACACAGTTAAAGGATTATGGAAGCAGTTATTCTGTTTTCACCTTTAATGCTCTTGTGATTGCATGAAATTGTAAAATAATTCAGGATACACTTTTTAAAAACATTTCTATATGTTAAGCAAATAAATATTTCCGTTAACAGATCAAATCTATGGCATGTAAACTTAGTGTAACAGTTGAGCATTGGGTAATGTACAGTAATATAAAAATGAATAGTTCACACCAAAATGAAAATTCGGTCATCATTTAAAAACCTGTCTGACTTTCTTCTGCAGAACACAAAAGATATTTTGAAGAATGTTAGTACCCAAAAAGCGCTGTACCCATTGACTTGCAGGGGTTTTGGGTCCATACAATAGAAGTAAATGTACTTGCATTGTTCAGTTACAAACATTCTTCAAAATATCTTCTTTTGTTAATTGCGGAAGAGTGAAAGTCATACAGATTTGAAATGAATAGAGGGTGAGTAAATGACAGGGGCGGCGTTTGCGTATACACTAGCATTCACAGTTACTTTGGAATGTCGTTGTTGTATGGCCAGAGGAAATTTTGGCATACCCTAGGTTTTGGTGAAACGCCGCCACTGGTAAATGTAGAATTATATTTTTTTTGGTGAACTATACCTTAAAAAAAACATGAAGAGAGCAGCAGGCTCATTCTTCTCAATGGTTGTCTGACACAGGAATACACTTATGAGAACCCTATGCATTAATAAAATACAATAATAATAAAATACTAATAAAAAAATAAAAATTGCAATAATAATAAAATAAATTGTCCCATATTTAAGATTCACCATTAAAGATTGCCTTTAAATAAGCATTTAAATGATCATAATGAAATAACGACATTGGGTTATGATGTATTTTCAACATTTCCAGCAAGCGCAAAATGGGCCTTACTATTCACACCTTTAAATAATATTAACAGTGTTTTGTGTCATAAACTGTTACCTTTCATTCATCAATCAGCATCCGGTTCGGCAGCCAACCATTTCATAAAAGGATATTAGCATGTGTAAATTCTGACTGCAAAAGAGATAGAAAAATCAAGGAAGGTGTGGAAATCTACATTCATTCCCCAATCCCACTTTCATTCCCACTGCTACACTTCTCACAACCCACCCGCTTGCCATCACACGTTGAAACACACAGAGTTATGTAATCTGTGTAATCCCTCTGCCTTTTCATTTGAACACTCACGATCACATGATTCCTTCACTCTTGTTCTCCATCAATCACTTCACTTTAGCACCATCATTTCCCAGCAGTTACTTTTCCAAGAACATTTGATCCTGTTCCATTTGACAAATTAATTTCAACCCAAAGCCATCTAATCTTTCTTGTGTGTTTGGGTGCTACACTGTATTATGCTTTAACCAGTCAGGTGGGAGGTTTTCCTTACTGTATTCCTAACTGCCTGATTCTGGCTCGAATACCCTTTCCCGCTGCGTCTCTCTGCGGGATGTTCCTTGTCAGCAGAATGTCAGGCAGATCCTGCAGTCCCCCGGAGACAGCCAAGCTGTTAATGATGAGTGAGAGCCAGAGACACATAGCACCAACTCACTCACTCACTGATCTGAGCTCAGTTCATCCAAAATACAGAGAGGGAGGGAGACGAAAACAGAAACAGAAGAGGAAATGCAGCATGTCTGGACAAGCATCCAATCTAAATAAAGAAGGTGATGGATTGATGGAGCAGACAAATATAAGAAAGAAGAAACAAAAGCCTGCTACAAGAAAAGTCTGTTGTAAATAAGGCATGAGGGTTTTTTCACTTTTCAATACATGCAAAACAAATCTCACAATAATTGACATTTACACAGTCACTTTATCGAATAAACAGAAATTAATTTGATGTTCATGTAAATAGGCTTGAAAGTTTACAGTTCAACACTTCATGACAGTTTTGGACTAAAGATATATTCAAGTTTTGATCTTCAAATATCACAACAGTCTCACAGATTGTATTTAAAGTTTATTTCTCCAAACAGAGGAATTATTGCACAGAAAGATCAGAATCATAAAAAAACATAACTTTTAAGGCCTTTTCATTTTTCAGCATTGTTGGAACATTAAGAGGAAACATACTGATGAAAACAAACGGAATTTGACCACATATAAGGTCAAAAGTACTATTCAAATGTTTTGTAGGACGGTGTTCACAAATATTGGCATGTTCCTTATGTATTTAGCTGGAAATAATCAATGACCATATTCTCTACATAACATCCAATTAACTGGGGTAGTTTATGGTATCTGCTTCAGCAGTAATTACACCCGAAAATTTGATTTCTTCTTATGAGTGTGTTCGCTAGGAACTAGTGGCTACGTAATTGTATTTATGTCAATCATTTCAAACATGCTTCGGTAAACCAAATAGTGCAGTAATTACAGTATTAAATGATACGTTTTTTATACTTATCAGTGGTTAAAAACTGCATATTCTGTAAAGAGATGTATTGTAGATTCAAACTGAAATTTAATTACTACTCATCCTTGGAGGTTTGTCAGGTAATTTGGCAAGAAACATTCTGGAGGTAGGAAAAGTAAAATCACCAAGCATCACCTGGAAAACAGTTACCAGCTGAATATGACTGAAGACGAGTAATTGTTCAGTTAGTACAGCCATATTTTGCAATGTGTAAAATGGTAACAGTAAAATACAAGTTTCAGTAGATATGAATCTCATGGCTACAAAAAGAACGATAAAAAGTTAAGATTGCATAACTACAGAACCTTTAGAAATCAAACGTAAAAATCTGTAAACTTGACATTGTGTAGAACTCACTCTTGGAAATGCTGGTTGTGTTAAGGGAGAGAACTGAAAGAGCATATTCCCAGGGTGAGAATGAAAAAAAAATCTGAATCATCTCAAACAGGTGGCAGGGCAACCCAGTAAGAATAAATTACAATTATTGCCATAGAATGCCTGCGGTTTCAAGCATAGATTCGGCATTTTCACTATTTACAAAACTCAAACAGACAAGCCTATCCAGAGATCATTTTGCAGTGGTCATTTGCTATGTAGTTTAGTTTCATTCAAAACACAAAAGGAAATAAATTCACTATGCAACTCTGCAAATCCTTTTTTTCTTTGGAAGAATAAGAATTTATGAATCATGCATTGTAAATAAAGATGTAAATTGTAATCATGAAAATTCGAATTAAAACCTGAGAAAGAGTGATCTGTTGAGAGCAGATGTGCCCAGGAATGTGGATCCTTCTTTCTTAGTACCCCTCATGCACCTTTTCACACGGCTGGACACACACATCAAATATAGGGCTGCATAGTTAAGACAGGCCTGTGAGTATATATATCCCACAGTGGCAACTGTGTGGCCAGGAGATGACATCAGGAACACTTCCACACACACACAGCAAGACTTCCCCCAAAGAACATGTACAGCAGGTTCTTGATTTCATGAGTCACCTCGAACCCAAAACCTTCACCAATGACCACATGCCACGAATTGCCAAACTTCTTATCCATGGACTCCTTAATCATCCTGGCAGCATTCTGGAAAAAAGTAGTTTGTACGAGAGGGGGAGACAGAGAGAGGAAGATGAAATCATGTAGGCTAGGAGAACAGTCCAGATGGCCAGACTACAAGTGTGTGAACAGTACTGACTATGAACCAGACAGAATAACACACTCCACCCCCACCTGTGTGACCAGGGGAGCACATTTATCTGACAGCCTGCATTTCATAACACAATCATCCACTCACATACACCTGACTTACCTCATTGTTGGTGGCAAATTTCTCACAGGCTGTGACACACAGCTCCATGGTCTCCACTCGCATCTCTTCAGGCATGTCTGTGTGCTGTGCACAAAACCAACAGATCACAACAACGCTCATACATGATGGAAAAGAACGGCTAAAATGTCATACTTTGAAAAGAAAGGGGAGCCGTTTGAGTAATGAAGGTCACAGCTACACTCACCCTGATGAGAGGAAAGCTGTGTAGTCTTTTGTAGTCTGCCTCTTCTTTTTTACCATCTACAGTTTCCGCCATCCCTGCCCTTCACTGAAAGAGAGCCATTAGTCCTTAAAAATCTAAATATCAGGTCAAATCTCTCACCCGATGAGTTCTCATTGAACAGTTAATATATGAAACACTGCCTATGAAAGGTCATTTTTTTGGAGATGTATTGTTTCCTACACTAAATTATGTGACTATGACATAATATAAATAACATTCTGTGAAAATAATCTCGATATCTTTCATATTGACTGAGTAAGGTCACGTCAAAGATTTAAATCATAGCGAAAATAGTGATTCTCCTCAAACTTTGAGTCTTCATTATCTGTAAACATCTTACATTTCAGATTCTTGGCTGAACGATAAAAGCAAAGATGTATTTTGTCCATGAACATTAAACACACATATAAACTGCAATAGTTAAAGTTCTCCTGTGTTGCCTTTATCATATATTGTAAAATACGACACTTGTCCAAAAGATCAATGAGCATAAATATAGCATTTAAATCTATTTGAATATTGATTTAAATGGATTAACACAAAAACAAAACAGAGTTTGCAAGCTGAAGTAGCAATACAGCTCTAAACTACCAAACAATTCAAAAGAAATAAAAAAAACTATCAAAAAGCACGTTTAATCTGCAGTGCATCAATGAGTTAATGTAAAAATGTAATTATCAACAGACAAACACGTGTGTTGTAAGTGTTTGTTTTTAGCATTTCAGTGCTAATGTTAGCTTAAACGCTAACTCCCGTTCGACCTGCTTTATATCTCATTATAGACGGATACATGAAGAAAATATTAATGTAATTTATAACGAGCATCTGTAACAAGTAAGTTTAAAGACATTTAATCACCGTTCTGCAGCGTTGTGGAACAATACCCTTCTCCTCTGATGTTGTCATGGAGATGCACCGGGCCGGCCTGGGCAGCATCCGAACCACGTGACTTCGTCACTTCCTCCCTCGTCTGTCGTAGGCTGGAGAAGGAGGGCTTTTGATGGTAGTGGCTCCAAAGCTATTGGTGGCTGTCTCTGAACTGAACCTCGGAGTATGTTACCTTTTAATTACTAAACATAAATTTAAGGCTAACGTTACTTAACCAACACTTTTGTGAGAAGAATCAGCCCTTTCATCACTTTCTCTTGAATTGGCAAAGTGTGTTTTTGTGTCAAAATAAGGTCTTGGTGTGTTACGCACATCTGCCTGTAAACATTTGCTGGTGTTACAGATTTTAATGGCATTAAGCTTTTCACCCATAAATTGTGTGAGAAAGTGAGGACAGAGGGGTAATCCCAATGGGAATTATGACATTTGCTATTAGAAATATTAGAGGCACACCTAAAAACCTCTTTGTATATTTTCACTTCTAATTCATACAGGATTTATACATGTATTATACAGAATAATTTTCTCTAAAGCTGCTTTGAAGCATGTGTTTTGTAAAAATCCAAGTAAATTGTAATAGATCCGAATAAAAGTCCCTACACTTTGTTAAAGCCAGGACCAATAAACCAAGGTTTGGAGCAGAAAAAAAAACATTTCATTCTAGGCCTGTCTAAACCTAGACTGATGGACTTTGTGTTTCTTTAGACACTAGTGGCCAGCTGTCAGATTTTTGTATTGCTGAATGTGTGGCTGATATAGTGCACACTGCTCTTAAAAAGATAAAGGACTGGTGACATTGAAATCCTCTGTAAGTGAAGATCACATGGTAAGAAACAAAAATGCCACTGAAAAAATCAATTCCAGAAGGGGGATTTATAAAAAAAGATTCTAATATTTTATGTTTACAAGAATTCATTCAAACAAATCTGATCAGGTTTATTAACTCAGAAACTAGAAAAGATACAGAAAATGGCTCACATGTCTGTGATTGTGTTTTGGTCCACGTGCAAATGTAATTCAGCAGGCTGTTGTCAGCCCCCACACCTCCAACATAGCCGACGCTATGTTTTATAACATGAACTTGAGGTTAAAAGAACTCCTACACATGGTTCCCGGAGCATCTTACACATCGTTCGTTATCTCTTTGAGAGAATCTATTTCTTTGCTCTATTCTCTAAAATATAATTCTGCACTGTCTGCATCTTGAGATGCTTTGAAGGTACATTGTGTAGACTTTAGATGTCAACCACAGACTTGGAGATGTGTTACGACGATACTCATATTAAATGAGTTTAGTGAGGATCTCTTAGTTGAATAAATATCATTTAGGTATAATGAAAAGGGCTGTTAAACTCAATGTATCCTTTACTTATATTTGATACATATCAATTTATAGCACATTCAGGATACATACATTTATTAGGTTGCGTGCTCCCCTAACAGTGACCCTGTTCAAAGAACAAATCTATTCTCTGTGACAAATGCAATGGAGAGAAATGAAAAGAGATAACTTTTAGAGAATCTAATGTACAATGTCAACAGTTTTCTGAGCAAATTACAGATTGGAATCTATGTTAATAGGTTAAGTTAGTAGTTAATATGGGAAAGGTCTTGCTGGAAAAAGACTGATCGATCTTCTTTCCAGAAACAGAGTTTCACAGAGAAGTTAAAGCATGTGGGAATTTTTGTCTTAATTCAGCAGGAGAGAGACCGATGCAGACATACAGTGTTCGGGGGGCTGTGTCAACGGATTTGGTAAATTGGAGTGTGGATGATGGAAGGTCTTTTGTCTGCAAAAATCACATGTTTACTCAATAACAGACTGCAGTTCTGCAAAGAACAAGATATACGGAGATATAAACAGACTAGAAATGAATGGGATGTATAGAAAGCACAATGTGATTTTCCCAAGCTGGACATGTTTGAAAACTGAAACCTACGAAATTATAATTGTATATTTCACCAAGCCAGTGAACATGAATCCTTTAGGGATAAAAATGACACAAAGGCAAAAAATTTAATTTGATTATTCATTGTGCTATATATTTTAATAGTCAAATAACGTTTGCACATTTGTTCTCCAATTCAATACAGATAAACGCAGACAGAGTGCAAGAATGAGAATATGAGAATAGAAGATTGAAGGTGCAAATGTGTAAAAAAGCAAGAGATTAGAAAAATGACCAGGCAAAAAGAGTTTCATTTAAAAGTCACGACAAATGCCGATTCAAAAACAAATACATTTTTACAAAATAACATCTATTAACATTTCTTTGTAAACAGTCCTTTCTGAATATGATGTGAAGCTTGTTCGTGTACATCAAAGTAATTAAACATCAAAAAATGACCACTGAAAAGAAAACAAACAGGCATTGCACCAACAACAGTACTACACACAAAAAACAGATATTTAGTGTTGAAACACTCCCAAAAACAGTCAGTTATACTTTACTCTTTTCCCAGATGTGTGGGTATATGTCCATTTTGTGCCATCATTAACTCGATTTCTGTTATTCCACCAAGCAATGGAATACTTTAAAAGGGCCCCCAAATTTGAGACCTCATTCTTTACATGGCAAGGCCACCAAACAGGCAATTTTCAGCCTGCCGCATACACATGTAAACAATGCAATAAATATAATTCACACACAGTATATAGCGCACTGTAAAATTCACATAAACTCTTAAGCAGTCACATTAACCTAGATATATAGGCTAGTGTTATATACATTTAATGGTGTAAATATTAAACATTCATTATACGGAATGTTTCTTAGCCTATTATACAAATATAATTTTGCTAAGTAGATTTTTGTATAAATCTATATATGCGCTTCTTTCTCAGCATGAGAAAGTCTGTAGATATTTGCAGGTTATGTTTAACAGGAATATTGAAACCAGTTTGCATGATGTTTGTAAAGGGTTTCAGAAACATGGCTTTAAAGGTTTATGTTGTTATTAATTAAAATATTGCTGAAACATTCATCCGACTAAATGTCTTTTCACCTGTTACTAGTTTGTTGGTCTTTCATCCCTTCTATTCATTCTAATTCAATGTTATTCTGTGATTCCGATGTGAAAGGTTTTATATTGTATGCAATTCAACCAGGAATGGCTTGACCAATAGGATTCTGTCCAATAGTGATCACCATAGTAACTGTGATTCAAAGTATTACGAAAAATCTTGGATAAAAGATCAAACATACAAAAACAACCTAGTACAAAAATGGACAACTGATAAAAATAGAGTAAGATGAATCCCAGCTGTTTGTGTGTTTTTCCTTCAAAGCAAACAGTACTCAAATACAGGAAATAAAGAATGAAATGTCTGCTTTGAACTGTGGAAAAAGACATTAAATTCATCATAAGGTTCGCCTGAGCACGTGGTTCCCTCCTTATGTTTATTAAATGGATGTTTTTCAATCATCAAATAAGAATATTCCTTAATAATATCAAATAATTGTAAATTAATTGTTTTCTGAAGAAAACTTTGGATATAAAACAAATGGAATTATCTGCCGTACCATCTTCAAAACGCTTTCCAAACATTGTCTTAAGGACGTCGTCATACATGTTTAATGTCGGCATGGGTTTGTCCTCCCTTACAGATCTCTACCTCGCTAAACCTTCTGTTCTTTTTCTGACTCTAATATGAACCCTTAAGATGCCAGTCGCTGCCTCGTGCCTGTCCAATGGTCGCAATGGTCAGCCGATTGCTTGGTGACCTCTCCGAAAACCTCTACCGCCCGGCTGGTCCAAGGAACTACATTACCCAGCATGCCTGTGCCACACTGGGCAAGAGCAGAGAGCTCAGTGTGTGGAAGTGGGCGATCCCACACATTAAACTGAGACAGTTCCCCCACCAGAGCCCGGGACGGCTCAAAACGAAGACCACCTATGGAGCCCTGCAAGATAAAAAGAAACAGGAGTCAGACTCCGATTGGAAACTAAAGCAACTCTTTTCCCAGACAACAGAAAATATAAATAACATCTTTGTGTTGTCTGCATGAATCTTTTAAGATTTGCTCATTATTTACTGAAAGCTTTTCTTTGTACCTTCTGTTTGAAATCCCATCAAGAGATTTCTCAGATTACATGTTTGCTACATACAATTTTTTAAGGAGACACGGTTCTCCAACAATAGGCACTATAATGTCTTGAAATGGTTTACTATGCCTTCATCTTTTATTTTTGCTACGGGGTAAATGCATTTTTATGTTTGGATTTTTGGATGTTTTGTCTAGACAAATAATCTTAAAATAAAAAATATAAATACTGCATAAAATATATATATATATTATATATATATATATTATATATATATTTTATAAATATAATGGTGATAAACATGGTGAATATGAGAATTTTTAACCACAACTTAAAGGTCCAGTGTATGAAGTTTAGTGGCATCTAGTGGTGAGGTTGTGAATTGCAACCAACGGCTCACTCCATCACTCCCTTTCGAAACACTACGGTAGCTGACACACAACTCAGATGTAATCAAGTTTTCGTCTCTTTGCCAAAGGGGAATACCTATTTACAAAATGAATAGAGCAGATATTATTAGAAAATCTAATTAAACTAGTGAGGGTGTCAACGTTCACAGTACACGTGGGAAACTGTGTCTATAGTTTAAGAAAATCCCTTACATCACCACTCTAAGCAGCTTAACCGACAGACAGTATGAACCAAAGGCAGTCAGTTGGTGGTCATGATTGAAAATACATTCCTAATGAAAACCTTGATGCAAAACCCAACATAGACTTTACAACATAAGCTGAAACTGGTCTAAGGAAGAGATAAGTTAGGTATCCTTTATGAGAGATGAATAAGTAAAAAAACTGAGAAAGTAGCATGTGGCATTGGGGATTTACATGCTGTGTGAATGAATAGGCCTACCAAATGCTGGCCATCTTGACCCAGCAACCTTTAAATCTGGCAACCTGATACAAGCATCGTACGTACTTGTTCTTGGCCAAGTATGAGAGTTCCTCCTGGACGGATGGTGTGGCGGGTTGCCAGATCACTCCCTTCGCTCTTTAGTTTTCCCCCTATGTAGGCGTGCCACACTCCAGTCCTCCTGTTCCAACTCACGCACATATGCTGCCATCTGCCTACCGTTAGGTTTAGAGGCAACAGCGCCACCTACAAGATGTAGGAAAAAAGGCCCTAAATTACAATTGAAAACTGGATGTAATGCTCAAATCCTGCAAGTGAACTCTTGTGTTCAGATGGTAAAAGATTATTTTAGTAATCACTGAAGCATTATTATTTCAATCATTTGATGAAGGGTTCACATTGGGTCTTGCTGTGTTCCATTCTATGATGTTTTACCTCATTATTAATGATGAACTCGATGGGGCCATGAACTAGCTGCTGAAGCACAAGTTCATGACTCTGATCCGAAACAGCATACGAAAACGCTGTTCCCAGGATGCTCTTGGCAGGTTTGAGCCACATGCAGACAGTCAGAGCGTGCAGGGCGGGAACTTCCTGCTTAAACACAGCATACATGGAGCTGCCCCGCACAGGGAACGAGAGCCGGTAGCCTTCCGGAAACGTGTTGTCTAAAAGACCTGAGAACAGACGGATGGAAAAAAGATGACAATGAATGACACACACAACAGACAATAGTGTATTATACCACCACACCACAGATTATGAGTTATGAGGTTTTCTCATGATCTGAGTAAAATGTATAATTTCCACCTTACAGCATTACTGACTGGTGCTCATACAGCTTAATGTAATAGTTCACCTAAAAATGAAATTCTGTCATAATTTATTCACCCTTATGTCTATCAAAACACAAAAGAAGATATTTTGAGAAATGTCTCATTGGGTTTTATGCTCACACAATTGAAGTCAATGTGTACAGCTGTTGTTTGTTTACCAACATTCTTTAAAATATCTTTGTTTGTGTTCTGCAGAAGACCTGAACGTGAGTCAATGATGAATGAATTTTAATTTTTGGGCGAACTATCCTTTTAATCTATTTTCAATCAATAGTTGTATTTCTCTTTCTGGCACACTGTAATTTCCCAAGGGCCTAATAACTGGGAATATATCCTCCCCCCAACTCTCAAATCCTTTCACTGTTTTACAAGCTCTAAAAGTCTGTTTATAACTCTAAATAATATGGTTAAGAACAAATTTTCAGCCCTCTCACTCACCTTTCTCCAAGCTGCTTATTCGCTGCTGTACAGTATCCAGTCCATAGTCAATGTGCTCCTGGTGTTTTTGCGTCTCCTTGCGCAGAGCTTTCCTCTCTTCCTCAAGCTGTTTGATCTTTCTCTTCAGCTCTCCTTCCAGATCTTCCAGTCGTCTCTGTGTGTTTGTCGTTCGAGCCCGGGAAGGCTTGAGAGCAGCGCCTGAGGCTTTCTGTGAGCTTGTGTCTGTGTGATTGAACGCTGGTGCTGTCATTTCAGACTGTAAAAAACAATCATTTTTGTGTTATTTACTTGTAAATATGGTATGAAATTCAACCTTGTAATGAGAGCATTTTCGATGGTATATTACGTTGATGCCGTTGGGTTGTTTGATAATGTACTGTAAACAAATAGATTTACACAACACTTCTATTATTACAAAGCCATTATTTTGACTTTATTGTTTGTATTATTATTCAATATATATTTTTTTAAATGTTCTCATAATGTAGCAGAAGTCAGGCTTTTAAATACAGTATGAAGATAAATCCATCCCCACTGTGTAAATAAAAGCAAAACACACAAAAAACATGTTACACCAAAAATAGCATTTGTTGTGGTAAGATCAGGTAGGTCTTACCACAAATAGGCTATCATATTGCTTGACCGAATGATCTCTTGCTCATTGGGGGGGGGTCTTTTTTTGTTCAAGAGGGTAATGGGTTGCTTAACATCATGAGATTTTACTGGAATGAGTTAAAAACAGTCTATGGCTGGAAGTGCACCAGTCAGTCTGTAAAGCTGCCATTCACAGCCACAGGCGTCCATAATATGCTTTAAGTGTACCTTGCCATGTTTCTCATCTCATCCCTGCTGTCATGCATGCTGTGATCACATATTATTGGCACAGGCCAAGTATATCCTACCTTCCAAACACCCACTCCAGAAAATATTTCCCTTTCTTTAAAATATAAGATGCCATCTGAGCAACTGAAGTGCTGCTTCTCCCTCTATCTTTAGTTTAAGACTTTCGTTAAACTGATTCAGGATAGCTACCGTTTTAAGATGAGCTAGAGAGAATGTCCTGATGAGGATGTAATTTGTTTCTCCTATCAGATCGTAAAACAGGAAAGCGGCGCACTATGCCTTTCAATCGCAGCCCAATCAATGACGCGCGTCTACAGCGCGCAGCGATAAATCACGCCATAGGGAGCATCGTACGTGAGCAGAAACGTAAACGCGTGCTTCATATTAACTTTATGGGCACACGGTCACTGCAGCACCTAACAGCCGCAAATATAAATCTATTTTGGTTATTCTTTTACTGCACGACGCAAATTAATGGTATAAGGAAACAAAAAATGTTGCTTTTGTACTTGAGAAACAATTACCTGACCCTTAGATGATTTACGGTGCTATAACCCTTTCTTATATTGCCAAAAAACATTACCAGACAAAAAATATATGCGCATTATACCCCTGGGCAGACCCCTTTAATCGCAAAAATATGCGCCCCTTCACAAAACAATTGAACTGTCATTGAGATCCTAATAGATTTAATGATTATAAAAGGAACTGTAATGAATGGAAACTGTAAGAATCTTTGTGGGGTCCATTTGGTAATGTGATGGATTCTATTGTTGGGATGTTGTCTGGCAGATCTGAACGAACAGAACAACATGAAATCCTATTGGAATAAAACACACTACACAACAAAAATAGGCTGTATTTAAATCGTAGTTGGTTTGATGGTAAACAATGAAGGTTCAATTGCAGTAGCATGCAACTAGGCTTCTTTGGTTTGTAAACTGGATGAAAACATCTTTATCAACAGGTACGACAAAGACAAACATAAATGGTATAAATGGATAAATTTATGGATAAATGGTTCCATACCTCCAGTTTCTCAATGCGGTCTTTTATTTGAGTTATGGCATGCGCCAGCTCCTCAACCGCATGAGCCGTGCGCATCAAGGGTCCCGCATCGTCCTGCATCATGAGCTGGTCCTTCTGCTCTTTTGGGGTGTCCCGACGTCCCGGGACCTTTCGCCCTTTCAGCCCACTCTCGCATTCCGAAAGCTTTCCCGTTAGCTCCCGTATTGTCCTTTGATCCGTCAAGATCTCGTCTTTCTGCTGAAGAACCGTCTTCCGGAGCTCCTCGGCTGTGGTGCGGAGATACCCCCAATCCTCTCCCGCATATAAAGATGGGTCGTCCGCTTGTTGCTGAAAGTTTTTGGGGTTGCACTCACCGGCGGGCACAGGGGTGCAGATAAGTCTGCTGTACGTGACCTGCTGTTCGCTGTCTCCGGTCACTACTCCGGTTACGCCGTAGAAGGAGGGCGCCTCGGGTCCCCCTCTCTCTCTGCTGATCGCATCAGTACCATGGAGAGCGTCCAGCGGTCCTGTCCGGGCTACCGAGCCTGACGATAACATCTTCCCGGTTCGGTCCTGAGACAGTGACTGGTTGTCAGCCAGGGGCTGTGCTGCGGATGCTGAAGCCGGCGGAGATCCGCTGTGGACCGCGGCGATGATGCAGATAACCGCTCCGATAAACGCCACCATCCCGGCGGCCAAGATGACGACGATGAACTTCAGGTTGGCGGTGGAAACAACAGTAATAATAATTAAAAAAAAGATAACGGTGAGATTCTGTCCTTGAGAACAAAAAAAAACACAATAGGGCCAACGAATTCTTAAGCCCTCGATAAGATCTCACCAACTGTCTCAAACCACAACAGATCGATGATAAGTGTTTTTCCTTTATAATGTGCCCACAGATTTGATGTAGATTAGATGATCACCGGCTGGACGCATCTCTCGGTATTACCGTGGGGACGAGAGGCGGGGGTAGAAGCTTTACGATCGGGGTGGGCTACACATGCGTGGAGGTGGAGAATAGCCTCACGTTAGACCAGTGTGAGCTAGATTTCATATACAGTAGTCTGAGAAACACCCATACAGATTATGAGTTTACAGTAGGGATGCGTTAATTCAGCCAGACATTCCAAACTGCGTCCAGTACACACAGTTTAAAGTGTAAGACTTTCTCACAATAATAGCTAAAGCATTCGCATTTAAACAATTGACTAGTGTTTGAAAGCAGGGTTAAAAAATAGTGGTATGGTAGAATTTACGAGTTGGTTCTCTGCAAACGTGTATAGCACTAATGTAAATGTTTATAGTAATTACTAACAAAAGCTCTAAAACAAAGTTGGAATGAAGTTGTGCAGAATTAAATATGGAAAAGAAAAAAAGAATGTTAATGCAATGCCTACAAAATTAAATGTATTAGTATAAAGCTTCTGATATAAGGAAAAAATATATTAGAGCAACTCCTTGTGGGAAAGTGGAAAAACCTTTGAATCCTTGTGATCTAACACGGTTTACAGGGAAGCGTGAAATCACCCTGCAGTACAGAAGGGATTAGTGTCCCGGAAATGCATGACCTCATCATATCTCAGCAGGTCCACCGGGTCACCATGTGAAGTGTAATCCACCTCCACATTCACTTATCATACATCATGCATAAGAACGATGTAAAACCCAAATGCATAAGAGATTAACGCTGAAAGCTTAAGAATAACACATTTTCAAAAATCACTGTTGTCGGTTGTCTTCTGTCTTCATCCAAGACTATGAATTGGGTTACCAGAGAGTTCAAATTAAGGATTTTCTTTGTCCATCTAAAATGAGAGGAACATAATAACAGCATAAAAGCATGAATGCCCATCTAATGATTCTGGAGATATCTGATATTAAAGTTGGGATGTTTGCATGAATTGATTGGTGCTTAGTTATATTAAGACTGTCAACCCCGGTTCAACCTCTCCGCCTATCATCACATTCACAAATAAAGCTATTTACACAGCCATCTCTTTCCCCACACTTTCCCAGCTCACATCAGTTGCAAGCATCCAACTGTATTTGTGAGTTCTACACGTTCTTAGCAGGCTGAGTAACTTTTGCTGCTTGAGATTAATTGGCCTCAAGTACCGCCTTATGTTCAGGGTTCAATTTGATGTGTTCAATGGAGTTTGTAGATGCCAGCTGTTGTTGTTGACAAATGTGAGCAATAAACAGCAGAGTTAAGAGAAGGTGAGCATGTGCCAAGCAGGGAGCCGCACGGAGGCGGAAGAACTATTTCTGATTTCATTAAAAGGTGAAGTGGGACAGTCTAAGAATGGAATGTGTCACTCTGAAACTGACATTGTGCTAGCTAACAAGAACAGAATATGGGGTCAAATAAAAAGTTGTATATAAAATACTATTATTTAAAAAATTACAAGGATAATTCACCGATAATGGGGATGCCAAGCTCCTGAAAGATCTAAAAAACAAACATAAAGCATTGTAACTGTCATATCACTCACAGTATATTCCAAGTCCTCTGAAGTCAGCGATATAACAGTGTGAGGAACACACTTTAGCCTACCTTGAAAATCTTTCTTAACAGCGGTGGTCCACATCCGTATTGTATGTTAAAATAGCTTGGGCATTCTGGTATAAATAACTCCTTTTGTGATCAACAGAGAGCAATGAGAGTGGACAATTTATAAACTACAGGCATTTCTATGTACAACATAACATATGATTGGCTTTAAAAATGGTAATATTAAAGACAATGCTGTTTTTAATGATAAAGACAAAAAAAACGAATCATCAGGTAATACATGAATAGCAATATGCAATTGCTAGGCAACATGAACTTATGTAAAATCTGCTATGCAAGGTGTGAGTTCATATACAACATATTCATGTAATATAAATCACATGTATAAAACCCTCAGAGGACAGCTGGATCTCACATAATATTTTCTTCAATAGCATCTTTGGTTACACAACATCATGAAGGTCACATACTGTATGTTAGCTGGCCTTGCAAACCCATTTTTTCACAGAAAACTTTTTTAAATAAAAAAAAGTAGATGCATGACTTAACTTAAACTCGTCAAAACTTATTGTGAAATATGTGTATGTTAATGAATTCCAATGTATCGAATATAGGGCGCGCATGCACGCTCAATAAACATAATCCCCGCCTATGAATTACATCTACGCAAATTACGTATCTAGGAATGCTGAAATCCTCCGGACTTCATTCTCTGGCTTGGCTACATTATATTTCATGAATGCACAATAGGTTATATTAATCAATTAATTACTAAATTAAACTGTGTCCACCGAAGTGTTTTAGCCAGATAAAATATACATGATGCTCTGAAAACGACCAGCTGGTGGCGCTTGAGAACGCTTTGGCGGCTCTGTGCGTTATTAGGAAGATGCGTTGGTTGCTGTAATTTGAAATATCCTTAACAGTTATCGTACATGTTACTACTATCTTATTTTGAAGAATAATACTGAATACGAAAATGCTGTAATAATATTGACCTTTCGATTTGATGTGTATGATGGTTGGGCAATGTAGTGTTTGTCCCGCCTCTTCTCCAATGTGATTGGACGGCTGTTTAAAAAAGCGGACAGTGACGAGCTCTGCGTTTTACCCAAAGTTAAAAATAAATTAAAAATAATAAAAGACAGGGCAGAATAACTTGTGAAATATCATTATGATAAATGGAGTGTCCTCATTATGTCTAAAAGAATACAGAACGTTGCGTGCGGTTTTACGCACCATTTACACGTGGTATGGAGAAGGTGTGACGTTACATTTCGTACCAACATGTTAAAATACGAACATTTTCATAAATCCGAAAGTTTACGTTAGAATGACTTTACGAACGATTTATACAAAAATTGCTACGTGTTTCATTAATGACACCCATTGTGTGGCTAGACATGTATAAGTAGTATATTGTTTAAAAATAACTTTAATGCTCTAAGCTCACGTTAAGACAGAACTGATGCACCAAACAAGTATTTGAACAGTTTAAAATGGCATTAAAGAGTAAACCTAACCTTCTCATACCTTTGATTTTATCTTCTTGTCAAGTGTTTGTTACGCCCTCTAGTGGACAAAGTCTGGTTTGTTTGTAGCTGTCCTCAACAAACTAAACAGCATAAACTAAATAAGCAAACTAAATAGCATAAAGAGAAGTCTCACCTACTCAGCATTTGCCAGCCCGCCGCCTGGTTATTATAACAGCATATTGTTTATCAAAGATGTTTCATATACTAAAAAAAGCAAAACAGTTAAGAGAACAAAACTAAATGATTGCTCAATATCCATCCATCCATCCATTTTCTACCGCTTATCCGAACTACCTCGGGTCACGGGGAGCCTGCGCCTATCTCAGGAGTCTTTGGGCATCAAGGCAGGATACACCCTGGATGGAGTGCCAACCCATCGCAGGGCATTGCTCAATATATGCTTTAAAAAAATTTGTGCATGATGGATAGCAAACATAAAAAGGTACAAAAGAAAACAGTATTTGCAAAAATCACAAACGCAATTCCTTTATTAAAACAAAACCAGCCAGCTTGGCTAGACACTACTTCAAGACATTACAAAAATTGCCATGATTTTAACACTTTTGTCAGTTACAAATCTGTACACAATACATAATCAAAGCAACAAAAATAATTATAATTCTGATAAGGCCAGACATTTTTTTAAAGTATGAAAAATAATATTTACAACAACAGACTGAACAATTTGTATTAGAGGACACTGACACAAATCAAATTAAAGGAACAGAAAAATCCAATAATATTGGTATTTAAGAGATAAGGTGGAATTGAAATTAAGTCACCTTTACAGAGGAAGAATGTATGTCTCTGTCTCTCACTACTGAAGTAAAAACAATGAAGTGGACAGTCTCAAAACCGTTGGTGCATTAATGATCAATGGCTCCAAGATCTGGTCACACAAGAAGCCAAAGAATTCCATGTGAAAATATTTACATATTCAAAGACTATTCCTTTGCACAAAGGCACAAGTGCATTCCTTTTTTAAATGTTTTTTAAATAAGACAATATGCATTCTAAGTGCTGAGAAATCCTCACGATTGGAAAAAAAACACTTACTAAAGAAACAGCCCCATATAACAAAGTTAAATTTCTGTACAGGCCCACGAGAAAACTTGACCTCAAAGCGTTCACATCACGGAGGTCTGAGCCAAATTACGTGCAGATGTGGAGGAATAATGAGTCGGGATTCAGTGGGATAAACAGAATGATTCCCTGCACTCCTGATGGGGATTCTGAGAAATCTTGACGTTCACCCCCTTTCTTTGCACGAGTCTTGGAGTGTTAATTGGAATTACAGGAGATGTCAGAAGGCTTGATTTAAGGGCAACAATGTTAACTCGAAGCAAAAAGTTGAAGAGGACAGGACAACATAAATTAAACAAATGAGCCAGACTGCAAAGTGAAAAACTAAAAAAAAAAGGGATGAAAAACGATTTCACAGAATTTACAATAACGGTCTGACAAAGCGCATTTTGTAAAATAAAATCCAATCAACAATCCGAAAGAATGATGATATCAACACCATGATAAGGAAGGAAATACAGAGCACTACGTACAACTTGTTTTCAAGTCAAGTTTAAGATAAGTTTTATAAAGGCTTGTTGGACTTGTAGCACAAGGCACCTTTAAGAATGTATGGGAAGCAACTGCTTCATGAGCGTCACAAGCACGCAGTGTTTGGCCACAGTCAAAGTTTCCATATAAATGACATCACTGTCCGTTTCCTCAAGCTAGTGTGCCCTAGCCTGTGAATTTACTTATTGAAAAACAAACCCTGGCTCGCATCAAGACCCAGTCCGTGGGGTTTCAACTTCACATTTCATTGAAGTCTATATACAACCACATAAGAACTAGATCAAACCCTTGCTTTTCCCTAAAGGCTCTGTGACAAGCTAGGCAAAGATTCAGTTTCGGACTCTAAACTCCCAGCTGCTTTTTATCTATCGCGTTGATAAAGAGATAGCAGAATGATAGGACATTCCCGGATGACCAAGCAATAGAATGAAGAGCGCTTAAGATGGGAACAGGACAGCTGACCTCACTGACTTCGTTTAAACTCAAAACATTTTGTAGATTTGAATGTAAGCACACAGAGCAAAGTAAGGTCACTGTAAAGCACTTCATTTAGACTCATAATAGCTTTATCTAACCAAAGCTGTCTATAAAAAGGAATACTTCAGTCATGACCATAAAAAACAACATCAATATAAATACTTGAGTTGGTAAAGCAAGGAATTCATGAAACACTTTCATAGCTTACTTTCTGTAGCTCAATTTGTAGAGCATAGCACTAGCAATGCTATGACATACACGTAATGATAACTTCATAACATGATAACTGATAACACGATTAGATGTTTAATCCACTGTCAATCGCTTTCGATAAAAGCGTCTACACAATGCGAAAAGGTACTGGCTTAGATTTCTATTGAAAGCTATTGCCGCAGGGATAACATATTTTTGTAGGCTAACCGAGAGGTTAGCGGCCCACTGATTCCCTCGACCAAAAGCCTATGGATTTTTCCCACCAACTTTTGAAGGATTGCAAAAAAATAAGCTGTACGATTGACAATCGTTTATACACGTTTTGTCGGTCAGGACAATCTTTACAAATTAACACAACATTTATTCATTTCGAGTCCTAAATACAATCGCCAGAAGTAAAAGCTAATATGAGGCTATAAACAGACAACACTACAGTCACTTGACGTCAAGGTCACCAAACCTCCGACAATTCTTACATTTGATAAAAAAAATGCATCCCCATCCATTTTTGTGAGATTTGTGCCCATGTTGCATTATTTGTGAGATTTTTATGAGTGATGATATTTAACGTCCTCATCAATGTCTGTTGTTGCATTTAGCCATCATTGTTTTCAGACACATCACAGCATGCTATTACTAGTGTGTTTTATATCGTAGAATAAAAAGTGCAAATATTTCTACTTTGTTAATCACAGACCCTTTTTCAGGCATTTGACAAAAAAAATCATTCGAAAAACCCATTGATGATGTAATCGGAAGTGCTTAAAGGCTGAGTTCACCCAAAAATGAAAATTAAGAAAAACTGTTTGGTTACGAGCATTCTTTCAAATATCTTTCTGTGTGTTCATCAGAACCAAGAAATTTATACATATTTGGAACAAATTGAGTAAATGACAGAATGTTTATTTTTGGGTGAACTGTCCCTTTAAATACTAACTCGCTTCCAGGTTTTGCATACAAAATTACTTCAACCCTGCGGCACTCTTGTGTACATTTTAAGTAAGGACATTTGTGGGTAAGACACCTTGTACAATACTTACGAAATACTACTTCATTATACTGACAAATGGCTGACAACTAGTAAAACCGTGTTCAATTTGCACCCTGAAAATTGTGTTAAATCTACAGAGATTATACTGGTTAACTGAAACTGGTATGAATCGAGAAGTCGGTTTAGAGATCAAATACGGCAAACAGAATATACACCATACACAAGTCACCTGGCACATTGGACAAAACAATCGGTGAGTTCATGTTTAGTAAAATGTAGCAAAACACAAATTCATTCAATTGTGGTGATATTAGTCATGGCACAGTGTTGAAATCAGACAGCTTGGCCACATATCGAATCTTTTGTGCACCAGACTGGTACTGATTGTTGTAAAAACACAACAATCCGGGAAACACACATAATGATAAAGGTATACGTTGAATGCGCTGTAAGTCACTTTGGATAAATGTGCCTGTAACTATAACGCTTATGCATCTACAAACTGGCAAATCTCCACATACTCCTCTTGAAGATTAAAGAATGTCATCTCTGTGGTGTCTCCATTCATGTTTTGTTGGGATGGTGCTTTGGCTGTTGTGTGTTTTGTTGAGCTGCCGCATTTTTAGGGTTACAGGGTGGAGAGGTAGCGGAAGGCGGATGACAAAACTCTTTGATCGTCACAGTGAAGAGATTGGCTGTAATGTCCGTGACGACCACATTGGCACACTGAGACGTCATGTCAGGGCGCCAGTCCACATCTTCCTCTTCCGACGGCTCTTCTGACACGGGCACCTCAGGGACCTTGAGGGCCCGGCGACCAGAAAAGGGATGGCGTCGCCGCATTCGCCTGTCAATTTCGTGAGGTACGGAAAGGTCCAGTATGTGCTCGTTGTCCTCTGAGCATGATGAGGCTGAGGACGAAGAGGAGAACATGGGGGAGGATGGAAGAGCAGATGGACCTGAGGTGTTTTTCAGGTGTTGAATGGTGAGTTTGTGACGAGCTGGATCCGGGGCGATTGTTGTGGTGGGCTTGGGCGTCAACGAGGAATGCTGGGATTTGCCTTGTGGTGGGGACGGTGGCTCGCCGTCTGAAACATCCGAGCTTGAGACGGAAGGAGGCTGTTCATCGTTGAGAGTCTGACTTTTGGAAAAGTCTGACATCTGAAGCTTTGAACTTTGGGATGAAGAGGATGACGAAGACAGGCCATTGTTGGGTACGTTGTTGCGGCATTCCACACTTTGAGTTTGGCTCTCTGCTTTAAGCGAATCAGAATTAAACAGCTTTCCAAAAATGGGAAAGCCAGAGCTCCTCATGGGGGGTTGGAGACCACGGTAGGACACTTCGCCGAAGCGCCTGTTTTTCCCAATCACCCTATTTCGAGATGGAATTTTCTGCCGCCCGTAATGTGATGGCTGGACAGAGCTTTGCATGTGTGTCCTTTTACTGCCGGTACCATTTTCAGACTTGTCAAGCACTTTAAGGTTCAGAATGACCCGCCCTTTCTTCACCTCTCTGGGTTTGACCTTCCGGTTCAGAATACGGACAGTTTCTGAGAACGGACTAACTGTGGGCCGAGAGGAAAAAGGACCCGCTGTTTGCGCTGAGGGGTCCAGGCGGGGCAGAGGTCGACGGGCCATACGATGACAGCGGTGAATGTCTTTCTTCAGTTTGGGCTGGGCGGCACCTGACTGCAGCTTTGCGTTGGATGGGGCACTGGGGGTGTAGGACGGTACGACGGAGGGCTGAGGAATTTTGGAAGCATGCTGAGGACGAATGTGCTTAAACTCCTGGACTCGTGGGATGCCCTCTACAGCTTGTGCTCTCGACTAAACAACACCAGAAAAAAATCTCATTTCATAATCTTTTCAAAACATGTATTTTAAGGTAATCGAATGCAAAATGAACAAATCACACTGTAATCGCACAAAAACTGTCAGTTGGTGAGATACCTTCAGAAGCAACGTTTTAGGTTTTGGGCCCCTCTTTTTTGGTCCATACATCTCTTGTTCTCGTTCTCTGAATAAAAAGAAGAGTTTTTGATCACACAATTAGTGGTTGTGCCAGTTTCAGCATGATGACGCTCATCCTAGCACAAACCATGACTACAAAAATTGACTTTCATGTGATGTGGCTTAAGATGTCTGTGTGACTGTTTCCTGTGGGTATGGAAGAGGAAAGAGACAACGTTGCTTTGACTCCACTTCACACAGATGCGTCAACGGTCACAACAGTATCTAAAGTTCACTCCATTCCATGCAAGCGTAGTAAAATAAATAAATGTGTATTACTGTCAATAAGACAAAAAACGTTTTTCTGGGATACCACAATAAAACTCACTTTTGTTCAAATGCTGCAACGAGTCGTTCATCCAGAATGTTTTCCTCAGGTTCCCATGTGCTATACCTGAGCGGAAAAAAACATACAGTTCATTTGCAGCCCAGTTTCTTTTAGAAATACAAGATTAATTATAGATAGTATAAAGAGACAAAGCACATCTTTATCACTCACTTTATTGCCCATCCTTTCCATTTCACCATGTACTCCATCCGCCCCTATAAGACCAAAACATTTTTTCGAACTTCTAGCATAAAAGTTATTTTATTTTTTAACAATTATCAATTAAAAACTTTAACACCTTCAAATTTCAAGTATTGTATGTTATTCTTTAAGTGAAACACACAAGCATACATTCAAAATGCATTTTTCCTATAAAAAAGCATCTGTCAAGTTCCAAAAAGTGTCTTTCAATAGCTCTGTGTGGTGAACAGACTGATACATATTCGCATAATACATATTAAAAGTGAATAAAAATCAACTTTCATAATTCAACCCCTTTAAAGCTTCCGTCGAATTCACTGAAAATAAATTCATCTGTTCCTCGAATAAAACTATACTGTTTGGTCAGCTTGACAGATGGTTACTAGGCTGTACTAAATGAAAATAGACTAAAAATATAAATATTTGTTTTCAACACAACACAGTAAGTGAATATGGGTTTGGAATGACATATTTGGCTCAACTATGCCTTATATTAATTATGGTCCCTTCAATGTAACAAAATATTAAGCAATACATGAATCAAACATGCGCATTAACACCATCTGCGATCAAACAACTTTCCACAAACAACTTCCTTTATAGTGGGAGATACTGGTGACATGACAATCAGCATCTCTCCTTTATCAGCCCTCAAAAAATCCCCGAATGAATGGAAATAAACAGGGACGACGATCGTTTTACACACATCTACATGCAATGCAAGCGAGCGACACGTCGTAACGCGACACAAACAGATAACACAACGCAACGCTGCCGTTGTAAATCAACGGAGCTGTCAATACCGCAAGCGCGCAAAGTAAACACAACATCGCCTAATGTAACGCAATAAAAACAACACATTTGCAATTGGCTGCAAGGGCATAGTGGTTATTTTGACGCGTCGCACGCTTGGGGTGTCAGTTCAACCACCGGCCTTTGTCAAAAATTTGCACTCCTTGCAGACACAAAAAAGCTAACCCGCTAACAGCACTTGCAACCCACACAAAGCGTTAAAGCATCTATATTTAATTTGACAGAGTCAAGCGAGTGCCCCCACAAGGACCGTGAATACGTATGCAAATGAGGGCACCATGCATTACTCGATCAGTTTTGCAGATCGCAAAGGGGAACGCATGCTGCTCTAATGCAGCTCGTGCATTGCAGCCGGGCTGCATGGTTGAAGTTTAATGCGTTTGTAGGCCGCAGTGAGTTGAAATGAGGATGTTTTATCGTGAAGTTGCTGACCTTGCGGATGCGACGCTTCAGGATGGCCTCAGCGGCAAACACACGGTCCCCTGCCGCGGACAGATCCATCTTTAGCGGGACAGCAGAGACGCGTTCTTCCGCGAAGCGGTGGAGAGATCCTGCGCGGTGGAGGAGTCAACTGACACACATACACACTCACACTCACACTCTTTACCACACACAGTACGACGACCAGTGCAAGAAAGCTGACCGATGGATAGTTTAGTTATATAGACTAGTAGTAGCCTATAGGCTGACTTTATATATTAGCATTCTCTTGAGAAAAAAAACATTGTGTTTAAATTAAATATAACATCAAAATATTAAACATTGCATATTTATACTTATATATTGTCTATTGATATTATATTGAATATTATTATTCATATGGATCCTTGGGAGATTTTTTTCTTGTCCCGCTTTTCACAATTATTCATTGTTGCAAAGCTGCGTTACAAAAAATACCTTTTACAACTAACAGAACAGACAGAAAAACAGTGAAGTAAGTCAAGTATAAAAAACATAAGGAAAATATGACAGAAAACACTTTTTTGGAATTTTATAGAGACCTGTTGTTGATTTTTTTGCAAATGACCAGGATTCAGCAAATCTAGGATCTGCAAGCCTTTATACAGCATCTGAAATGTCAGTTAAACTGATAGAAAAATCAGAAGGCATAAATTGTATTTCAGTAAGAAAAACAGCATAAAATATACTGTAGAAGATCCACTCCTGTCCGTCTCAGGTGTGCAGTGTTTACGGCAGGTGTCTAACCTCAGTCACACCCTTATACTCTTTTCAATAATTTACAGGCCACATGGGTGACAATAGCTCTTTTTCCTCCTCCCCCTCCTCTCCTCTGTCTCTGTCTTACATGCACATACGAGAGAGTAGAGGACACGGGAGACAAGGTGGGAGGCCAAGAGACAGCAGTGGGTTATCTTTGTTGTGTTTCTTGTTTGGAGAGTGGACATTGTTTTTGGTTTCTTGTGTCACGGTGAGTTCAGGATGTCGGCACAAAACAGTGATCAACTGCATCGCAGCACCCTGGGCATTTATACAGTAAGTGTAAAGCCTTCCTAGAATGGGAATTATGATCTCTCACAACTATGTAAACATGGTGAAAGGATGGATTTTTTAAATAAAATTCAATTTTAACAAGGTATTAATCAAAATAATTAAATGTTTTAAACAAGTTGAAAGTGAAGTTAAAATGCAATACTACGTTGAAATAAAACAATACACTATAAACATAATTTACTGTGTGTCATGTAATTGTATTAAAGACAAATATAATATACTGTGTTAGAACACGTTTACATTTCGGAAGTAGATTTTAGATTGAAAACATTGTTCTGATAATCTGTTTCCAAGGTGACAGATTAGTGTGGAGTCATTATAGCAATAAAACATGGTGACAATTGATCTGTCCTTCGTACCGTCATGCAAATTGTTTGTCTATATTGCACAGAACATAATGGAGCAGTTTAACCCGGGCCTGCAGAAACTGGCGGCGCTGGGAAACAGCTATATTCAGGCTTTCCAAGGTAAGTGACCATGAGAAAGTTAGAAAGAAAATGAATGAGATGAAAAGTGAAAAGTGGACAGGCTGAACTTTGACCTACAGCTTGTCACTGATGATAAGCATTACATTACCAACATTGTCTGATTTATCATCAGTGTTTAATGACTGTCTGTTTTATGAGCTTGATACTCACTCTGCATGAAACTGAGCTGGTAATGAAATCTATTACTTCAACGGAAGGCATAAACTATCTAAGACAGAAATCAAACAACCCGTCATTAAACAATATAAATACTGGTGTGGCTATTAGAATCAAACATTTTACATGTATACAGCCTAACAAAACTGAAAATAGGTATATTCCTGCTTTCCTATAGCTCAGTGGTAAGAGCAAGGTTGTGGGTTCGATCCCTGGGGATTGCACATACCTAAGTGTAAATGTATAGGTTAATGTTATATAAGTCACTTTGGATAAAAGTGTCTGCCAAATGCATAAATGTAAATGTAGGTATATTGAATGGTTTAACAAAAGAAAACAAGAAACTTAAGGAAATTTGTGCAATTTTATTTATAGAAATTTAAAACACTACATTTTTTTATTTATTTAAAACAATTTATTTTGCTAATAAAAGTTGAGTAATATTCAAATTTATTTTATTTTTTACGACTGATAATCTTAATATTCAGCCTGTCAGCTAAATTCATTTTTTGTATTATTGATCTCTAGATATTTTTACATGAAAACAAGACATTAATAAAAATTCTAATTAAAAATCTGATAATTTTATATATTTATTTATAAATTATCAGTTAATTTCCAAAAAATAAAAAAATGATAACTTTAAAAAGACGGCTAACTAATGCAATTAAAACACAATCAAAACATTTGATTTGATTTTTTTGTAGGGTTTCGGCAAATGAACTACTCAAAAAATAACATTATTTATTTAATAAATAATACTATTTGTTGGTTACTTTATTTATTGCAATGTAAAAAGTCACGCTTAATAAACCATGTCTGTGTGTTTACAGCTCTTGCTGTTACAAGTGAGACCTATTTCAACGCTTTGGCTAAGATGGGTGAACAAGCCATGCAAAGTATGTCCTCAAGTTTGCTGGGTAAGCGTTTACTCTCACTTATTATCTCATTCTTCTGCAGTTTTTTCACTTTTAAATGATAGCAGGACACTTTTATCTTTAAAGATGTTAGATACACAATTCCGTACTTTTTTCACAATTCACAATTCGGCAATTTTCCCATTTTTTTTGCTCCCTCAGATTCCAGAGTTTTAATCTGTTGTATCTACGTCAGATATTGTCTTATCCTAACAGCCCATAAATCAATAGAAAGCATAATTATTCAGCTTTCATATGATGTAAAAATCACAATTTCGAAAAATCGACACATAAGACTGGTTTTGTTGTCCATACATATATAAAAAAGGCATTTACAATACTGTTCACTTTATTTAAACAATTTATTTTGTATTAACACCCTTGTATTAGGTATAATGTTCAAACACAACTGCATTGTGTTAAACATACTAAAAATAGTAATGTTTTGGCTTAAATAAATGTTTATATTTTAAATTAACATGTTTCAATCAAGTAGATCAAAATAATATTTAATGCTTGTTCAATTTATTTAAATAAGTCAAGTTAACACAATACAAATGTTTTGAGCCACTTTACTTAATCCATTTGAGTTGAGATAGCCAACATAGAATGTATTTTTAGTTGTATTAAAGTAGTGTTATAGAAACTAAGGAACAGGATTTTCACTTCCCATCATGCATAAAAGTTGCAAGAACATATTAATTTATACATCTTTTATCAAAATGAGAAAATATCTAACCTTAAACAAACTTATTACTCATTCATTAAGAATTTGAGTAAAGATGACATATTTCTGTTGTGCGGAACCACTGTCCATAATTTAATTAAGTTAGTTTAAAGTATCATTTTTTCAGTGACGAGAAGTTTTGTGTTTTTATTGAGGCGATAAACTGGGAGGGAGCTTGTGTCCTTCACACACACAAATTGTACTTTACTCCTAAACGTACTTTGTTCCTGGATCACAAATGTGTTTTGGCGGACATTTCCCTGTTGTGGTTTAATCAAAACATTCCATTACATATCAATGATGCTTTTATTCCTATATTAATCATATTTGACTCAGAGTGTGTGTACTTTGAAGGGTAAATGTGCCTTCTTTGTGATTTTAAATAATAAATGATGGTCGACACATGAGGACGGTTAGCCTGACAATGTGTGCTTATCCTTTAGAAGCATAAAATGTCAATTTTAACACATACAAAGTATATGGTTTCTCACTTTACATTTTAATTTCAAGCTCATCTGACACACCCGAGTGTGTTTCAAAATCTGTAGTGCTGTGGGTTTTGGTCTTGAATTGAAAAGTGATTTAGTACGTTTATTAAATTGTTTTTCTTGTGAGGGCTGTTGGCTGGTCACCACAGTGTTATTTCAGGTTTTACTATCCATGTGGAGACATTTGGTCCCTATGCAGACAAAACTTGCTACTCCCCATACACACAGACTACAGAATAGAATAGATGTTATGGGTTTTTTATACAGTATAAAATCTGACTCTGTGTGTGTTTTTCAGGTGATGTGTTGATACAGATCTCTGAGAATCAGAGGAGACTCACCAGTGAACTGGAGGGAGTGGTGTGTTACCTGCTCTCTCTCTTATGCTCTGGTTAACCATCTCTCAATATCCTCTGCTTATGTGTCTTTGTTGACATTAAACAATGTTTGACTGTCTTTATTGCCAAACCTTTGTTTGATCTGTCTCTGTGTGTGATGTAGTTCCGTTGGTTTCACTCTGAGGTCCTGCAGGAGATGGAGCACAACGTCAGGTTGGATAAAGAGTACATATTAGTGAGTTTCAGATCTAAAATACTTATATATATTGAACCTATCTATATATCAACGGTTCAAAACATGCATGTTTTAACAAATCGAGCCATCATTGTTTAGAGCAGACCAATGGCTACTTTATCATAACTTGAAAGAAGGAAAATTGACTTAACAGGATGATGATGAATATTAAAAAGCAAACATATTTATTTACTTTTCGGTTCGTGTTCTCCTCCAGGCCAGTAGGAGGCAATATGATATGGAGGTGAGAAACCAGGCAACTGCACTGGAGAGGCAAATGAGGAGAGGGGTTCCACAGGTGAGAGCGCTGTCCCGACTAGTGCACTTGTGGTCTTGATTTACCTGTGGTGTCCATAGGACTAAAGGTTGTCTTATTTATCATATTATAATTCAGTAAGGGTGCTCATGAACAACTTGAGGTTTGGGCATATTTGTGGCATTTTATGCTGCATTGTTCACAGGGCTTGAACCAACAACCTTCTGGTTGCAAGTTCTGAGCTGCAGATGCCATTAGGATTGAATCTTTACATCTTGCAATATGCATCAGACGGCCTGTGAATGCTGAATAGGCTGGAACTAGATTTTTTTATCTACACAGAACATGTATCACAAAGATGATGTTGATGAGCAACGTTTTTAAAGACAGTGATGAGGCCTTCTGACAGATGGTAGAAGAAATACATTATCACTCACAATGGTGCATGAAACACAGAAAAAGAATGATGATAACATTGGAAATGATTTGTGTGTGTGTAGGACGGCAGTGAATATGTACGTTTCCTGAGGGAAAGTCAAAAAGATGCGTTAAGGGAGGAAGAAAGAAGATATCGATTCCTGGCAGAGAAACACTGTGGTCTCACAAAGTCTATTGCCTATCTCATGAACAAGGTTAATATTGTCATTATTTTTATGAGTGTCTGTATCAACCAGTCTGCTTCAATAGTGTCTCAGTGCTTTGAGACATAATCAAGGTGATACAAACAGATGTTCATGCCTTGTATTTTTATTACTTTAAAACATTATAAAACCAGTTTTGCTTTATGCTTTTCGGATCAATCCTTAATAATACTTCAATTCCGGCAGAAAATTTGTGGTTTCGTTTAGCCATTTTAAAAGCTTTATTCATTGTTTTCCTCCCACAGACAGGGGGCACTCTACAGAGCAGATCGGAGGAGTGGAAAGATCTGGTGAATCACACAAGAGAATCCCGTCCACGCACTCCTTTACGACTAGATGATAATGTACATTATACATTATACATTTTAGCGATCATTACACTAAAATATAAATCATTGTTGTTGTCACTCTGTTTGTTTGATGATTCGCATAACTGTCTACAGCCTCTTTGAAAATCCATCATGTAAACAAAAATCAATATTTAATGTCCATTTATTTTATTTATTTGGTAAGCAGCAACGTAATGCACAAATAATGTGCAGTCTGTCATTACCCTGTCTGGGTTTATTTTGCATTAACGTCCAGGAGACATTATCCTTAATGTATTTAATAACCCTTAAAGGTGCAGTGTGTGAAATTCTCAACACTATGGCGGCTGACACAGAATAAGATGTCGTCTCATTTTCATATTTACAAACACGCTCTGTAGAGCAGTTTGTCCATTTAGGGCTACTGTAGAAACAACACATTGAATTCCATGTAAGAGGTGTATGTATATAGAAATAGCTCATTCTAAGGTAATAAAAACATAACGCTTCATTGTGCAAGGTCTTTATAGACCTCTGAAGACATAGTGTATATTATGTTGCATTTCTGTCAATTGATCTTCCAAAAAATTACACACTGGACCTTAAAGGGGTCATATTACACAGCTAAGACGAATATTATCGTTTGCAATGTGTATATACAATTTAAGGTTAAAAAATGCTGTATTTTCCACACAGCATGCATGTTTGTATCTCCTCTTTGCTTCGCCTCTCTGAAACGCACAGATTTTTTACGAAGCTCATCCCTCTGAAAAGCGAGGTGTGCTATGATTTACCAGTTAATCAGTGCGTAGTGATTGGCCGAACACTGCAAGCATGTGACGGAAATGTAACGTCTCTTACCATATTTGGAACATCAGGTTCCTACGCAATTATAGTGACAGGTACGCCCACCTTACTTGTGTATACATTTGGGCGGTCTTATACCACAAACTGACGTAGATTTGTGGGGGTGTGGTTACACGACGCGTTTCAGGCAGGTCTGGGTGAGCATTCGCTTTTAGATAGAATGCATCTTTTGTTCTGACACTTTAATTTATGCAGTTGTACGTGTCTAATACATGTATGGGCAACTTAGAACACACCAAAGACACAGAAAAACACATATTTGCGCCATGTGACCCCTTTAAGATATTAAATTGGATTTTTTTATTCCACTTTACAGATTGTTGATGGTATTAATCGTTTGGCAGAGCCGCTGGGCAGAGTTCCCTCTAGAGGTGAGTTGGTCTTATAACATCTGCAGAAACATCTAACATGACAAACCATAATCTTTCACTTATTTGTAATCAAAACCAGCTTTGCTAACGACAAATAATCCCCCCATTTCAAATCGAAGGCCCCTCCCCTCAGCCCAGTCATTCAAACTCCATCTCAGGATTGACTGGAGGAAGAGTGATGCGAGCGCTGGTGTCTCACCCTGCCGCAGCAAACCCCACCCTCCTGCCGTTCAACCGGGGAGAAACCATAAGTTTATTTGTTCAAGAGCCAAGGAACGGCTGGCTGTATGGCCGGTGTGATAGTTCCGGACGGTGAGTGCTTTTCACACACTTTGTTCTTTAGCGATAGATCTAATGGTGAAGTGATTATAAATCTGAGCTGGCTCAATGCATAGGACAAAATATGACCTGGAGAATTGTTGTGCTCTCCCATTTTCACTGTACCGTTGGAAAAAGCCATCTCAGAAATGTGAGTGTGGTGGTTTAAAAACAGACTATTGTTTCCTCTGTAAAGGACCACGTCAGACTGACCACCATATTTTGTTTCACGTTCATTCAATCCTTTCGCTTTCTGTATTGTTCAGGCAGGGCTGGTTCCCAGCTGCTTATGTAGGTCCCGGAGACGAGCCACCTGGACCACCTGCCTCCAGGTAAACTGATACTGCACATTTCCCAACACCAGGTGCTTCGCTTTAAACCTGTGACCTTTGACATCTGTGTCTCTCGGTGTACAATTGCAGCTCTCTTAGAGGCAGCAGCAGTATGAGTAACATCTTCGACCAACCCACGAGCAGCAGCCACTATGTGGCTCCGCCCCCACCGCCTCCTCCACCTCAATCAACCAAATCCAGCGTGTCACGGCCAGTCACGCCCACCTATTCAGAAAACAAAGTAAGACCACAAACGCTATTCACAAACGACTTTACTTTACTCGTGTGACAATTCAAGATATTCCATGAAAAATTCTAAAATAACTAAAGAGGGCTTGATTTTATACTAAAAGTGGGATTTTTTGTAGTCAGCCATAAAGGAATGTTGAAACTGATGACAGCTTATGCAGACAAACACATCTTTATTTGAAATAAGATGAGCTGATGAATTATTTACAAAAGGAGAAAGTAACTAGGCTCTGTTTTGATTTCATGATGACTGTTAATTTCATGATAAATGTTAAATGTCAGTTCCTCACTATGGCCAGCAGGGGCACTGCGGTAAATTTCTTCTCTCCATGACACCTCATCCATCATTCTGGTGGTTACAAGGGGGCAGCTCTTTCTGCTGATGGTCTGTGATTGTGAATGTGTGTTTGTGTGGGTGTGTATGTATGTGTGTGTGTGTGTGTGTGTGTGCATGCTTTGATCTGATCCACTGCTTTGCTTACACAAGAGGTACTCAACTTTACATGCCACACAGGACTACGTTTAAACCTTGATTTGATCATGCAAAATCTTTAATCACAACCACAAAATACGGCAGATGGGTGAGACGTGAATTGTTGAGTACTTTTGGCAAACACTACAGCAGCCAAACTATTGGGCAATTCCAGCATTGTTGGCGAGACATTTTCAGTCATAACTTGAAATATAAATTCTCACAGAATGTTTTTATAACCAATACACTGAGACTTCAGTTTATACTGTATGTATTGCATGGAGTTGCTCTTTTAGAGTTTAAAAGATAGTGCTGTGTGTTGCTTTTGGTATCATGTGCGTTTTATTAGGAGGAGGCACATTGTATACTAACATGCTCGGCATTTCCCTGCTTTTCCTGCGATATATATTTTAACATGTGTAAAATATATTTTTCACAGAGACAACAAGAAAACGTTGGATCTCAACCACAACTTTTTCCAAGGTCGGTGGATATCCTTGTATAGTTTAGTGACCCCTAATTGGTGGTTCTCTCAGCATTGCAAGCATTGCATCAAGACCCAAATGAAACATTGCAACAAGTATAATCACTTTGCTTTTTGTTTTTTCAGAGGCACAAATCCATTTGCCACTGTGAAGCTGAAACCCACAAGAACCAACGACAGATCAGCTCCACGTGTTTAAAAACAAGTCCAACCAATGACAGATCACCAACCATTCTTAAAGGGATAGTTCAACCAAAATAAAAAAATCTGTCATTATTTACTCATCATCTTGTCATTTCAAACCTGTATGATGGGCAGAACACGAAAGAAGATATTTTGAAGAATGCAAGTAACAAACAATAGTGGTCCATATTGACTTCTATTGTATGGACACAATGCAAGTGAATGGATACCGCTGTTGTTTGGTTAGCAACATTCCTCAAAATATCTTCTCTTATGTTCTGCCCGTCATACAGAAGAAATGAAGTCAATCTCTTTAAGCTCCACAACCAATGGCAGATCAGCGCTACATATTTTACATCGTTTAAGCATTCATGTTCAATGACATTCATTTCACACTTTATTCCTATCAGTAAGGATAATGTGACTTGGCAGTGATCGATGGCTGGTCTTAAAGCCCATTAGAATGAGTAGTTACTACATGAAGCCGTTTGACTTTGAAGGGCCAATCTGTAATTTCTTTATCTGTACTTTGCTGGAGGTCCGGCAATTTTTGCTTTAAAGCAGCAATACGACTACTTTAGATATCATTGGTGACATTTGTGTTTTCAAACATAATTTCTTGGTTGGTCTGTTTAACTGTTGAATGAGATCTTTGATCTAAATCTAGATCAAATCTAAATGGCAGAAGTCTGATTTTAAGTTAAATTTATATATTAGTCCTCATATCTTTATTTACATTGTTTAGAATTAGCATTATATGTCATAGCCTATCTTTAAGTATCAAATGTTGTTACTAATGCACTTTAAAATGTAACGCATTCTGTATGTTGCCCTCTGTGATGTTTTAATTATACAGTTGTATGTGGTTTGAACTCTGACCCCTATCTATCGTTTTCTATCCCGCTCTGTGCGTGAACTCTGTCTTGAAGCTCACGTAATTCATCAGACGTGCCCAATTATGCTGCTCTTAAATTGGGTGTTCTGTCTGTTTAAGTGCCTATGAAGTGAATGTTCTTTTTAACCTTGACAGTAATTGGCGAATTTTTCTACCAAGGTGTCAAACCCATTAGCGCAAACTCATTTGTATGGATGTTTCTGAGGTGCATCACATCAGAGATGTTTTTGAGAACATTTTCTTTAATTGGTGCAGAATTGTTTTATTATGAGTGCCCTTATTGTAACGATTCCTTGTGTGGCATGCCTGGTGAAAAAAAGGGGAAATATATGCACGCTACAGGAGTTCTTTCTGTTCTTACAGTTCTTCAGTTGTATCTCCTTGTGAGATAAAACCAAAGTAAAGCATTGCATTTATTACATTTCGAAAGTATATAATAAAAATTCATCCATTTCTTTGTAATTGTGTTATTTTTTTAGCTACACTTAATCTAATTCAGGTTTAAATACTTAATTGTTTTAAGTAGTTAGCAAACTCCAGTTTGAAATAGCTTTCCAGGCACTCATTCTGAATATTAAATTCAACTTCACAAAATAATTCTCTCATTTCTAAAGGGATACAGTAACAGTACAGCACACGCTGTGTGTCAGGCATACTGAATATCTGACTAATTAAACTGAGAATAAAAGAAGAGAAACAGATTCATTATGAGCTGAAACTCTTGAGGCATCATCTCTTTATTTTGTTGTCTTTCACAGACAGTGGAGACAAACTCAGACATGGGATAAAAAACAATAGTGAGGGAATAAGGATACGGGAGCGTTTTTTATCTTCTATAATATCTACATATTGAATGTGGTTCTTGGCCTTTTAAAGGTCTCTTGATCTATACACTAGCAGAGGTATTCACTTCTGTAAAAAAAGGAAAATAAATAGCATGATTGTAGGAGGATTGTATGTGTGTGAAAGAAATGAGGTAACCAGGGAGGCGTGTATGAGTGTGTGTCTCAGGGGTGTGCTGAGGTCAAGGTCGAGGTCATGAACAGGATGAGGTATGAACAGGTCAAGTGTCTGCGCCACTTATTCGCGAACCAGAGCGGTAAATTCTGAAACAGACAGAGGACAGTGATTTTAAACCTATTCAAAAGGTAAATGTGTGTTTTAGAACGTTTAGTTTTACCTTCAGCTCCAATCTTTCCATCTCCATCTTTGTCTGCAGCCTGCAGGAATGCTTTGGTCTCTTTATCAGTCAAATCTCTGCCGTCTGTCGCGAAACCCTTCAGAACAAACCTGAACAGAAGAAACGGTGAGCTGAGATGCTAGACTGTTGACAACAATAACTTTTAGTTTAGCTTGTCAATGACTCCATTTTTTTTTCATTTTATAATATAATTGATCTTATCGAAATACGGAGAGTAGTATTACTTGAGTTCTTCTTCTTCTATAAAACCGCTGTTGTCTGCGTCCAGCACATGGAAAGCCTTCTTTACATCATCGGTCGATTTCGCCTTCAGTCCGACCATCTCGAAAAACTTCTTATGGTCGAATGAGTCAGCAGCTGTGACAAGATCCAAACACACATAAACATCAAGATTGTTCCCTAGTTCACCATGACAGCGATTTTCCATATTAATCTATGTAACATACATTTGGGGCATATTTGTTTCTTAGAGCTATATTTTAAAATCAACTTAAAGGGACAGTTAAAAATTAAAATTCTATCATCATTTACTAACCCTCGAGTTGTTCCAAATCTGTATAAATATCTTTGTTCTGTTGAAGACAGATAAAGATATTCGGAAGAATACTTTTAACCAAACAGTTCTTGGCCCCAATTGACTACCATAGTAGGAAAAACAGCTTTATAACTTTAATTGTTCTGTTGAACACAAAAGAAGATATTTTGAAGAATGTAGGGCAGCAAACTTTTGACTACCATTGTCATTTTTCTTTCTATGGTAGTCAGTGGTGGCTAAGAACTGTTTGGTTACAAGCATTCTTCTAAATATTTTTCTCTGTGTTCATCAAAACAAAGAAATTTAAACAGATTGGAAACAACTCGAGGGTGAGTAAATCATGATTATTTTTTGGTGAACTGTCCCTTTAAATCAGATGATGAGTTTCCACTGAATATATTAATGTACAAGTGATGTGTGGAAATGTGATGTTACCATCACCTTTAAATGCATCAAGGGCTTTCTTGATGTCATCAGGGTTCAGGATGCTGTTCATGGTCATTTCTACAACTACAGAAAGGAAGAGACAACGAAATGAGAAAACTCCGCATGCGTTATATTGCACAGTAGGGAAGCGATTAAATGTGAAATCATGCTGTTGACCAATGCTCTTCATACGGCAGCTCATTAATGAAGGGATGGGATAAAAGGAAAAATACGAAAAAGTATGACTTGCTGAAATCATAAATTAATGCTGAGGATTGAAGATACAGAGTTTCAAACATCTCACAAATGTGTGTACTGTACATAATACTTCCAAAGCTCAAATCCAACATCTTCAGAGTAATACCATAGAAGAACCATTTTTGGTTCCACAAAGAACCATTCAGTCAAAGTTCTTCAAAGAACCATCTCTTTCTCACTTTTTTTAATCTGAAAAAACTTTTTTTTCGCCACAAAGAACCTATGTTCAAGATGTTAAAGGTTCTTTATGGAACCTAAAGTAAGAAACACCTGTTCTTTTAAGAGCGTAGAAACATCTCAAAGGCATCTGTTGTCCAGCTTTACTGCATTATTAAACATGACAAAGCCAGCATAGAGAGTTACAGACCAATCGATTTTAGCTGAAACTGTAGATGAGTTCTCAGCTTTTAGGCTCCATATCAACAATAATGCTGACCGAAAATGTACTTTCCCACACCTGGGAGTCTGAATAATGTAGGCACACAGTGAAAGTATGACTTGTACTTTTCCTCTCAGCTGGCACCTGATTTCATTGATCTGAGATCAGGTGGAGGTCAGCTAGGGCGAAAAGAGCTTCAGCACTGCTGACTTGAATGTGGCTCAGCTGACGTTCCTCAATGACATGTGGAACGGCGAGAAAGCTCTGCTGAGCAAACAAACTTAAGCTGAGCTAACATGCTAATATAACACAGAAGCTAAAAAAGCAAGAAAAGTTATATTCTTTTTTTTATTAAAAGTATGTGGGCCATTACAATAGTGTGTGGTTGTTTAGTTGTATAAATTGCGTTTGCTTATGCATGTAAGCACACTCACAAACCGCCCCATATGTGTACACCTGACCTTGACATTATGAGTGGGTTTCATTGTGTAAAATTGGTGGGATTCACGCAAAGCATATAAACCTACAAAACATGCACATGTTTACCCCGTGAGCAACATAATCACATCCAACAGGGATGATGAGCTCAGCCTAGACCGGTCCAGAACTTATGCTGGGTTCACACCAAACGTGAACAATTGCGTTCCATCCTCATTATTACTTGTGTATTGTCGTGAGTGACGCGAACTGAAAAATATTCTAAACCTTCGAGGAAGACGATATTAACACGCGAATCTGGCAATAGTGCCGCCCGATTCGCGCCATTTGCACCGCCTGCCGCGAGTTCGAGTCTTTGCATTTCTTGTTTGTAATTTACTTGTGCAAAACGCTTAATTCGTGTTTTTCCGTTAGAACATAAAATAAAAAATGAACAAATTATTTAGACGCCACTTTCAAAAACTTAAAAGACATTAACACATTGTTTTACAATTCTGTAAAGATACTGTACAGGGTTATGACGCAAGACCTTTCAAGGTTCTACGACAAGAAATGTGAAGCTTGCTTTTTTAAATATTATTGTATGTGACCCTGGACCACAACACCAGTCAGTAGCATGGGTATATTTGTGGCAATAGCCAACAAGACATTGTCAAAATGATCTATTTTCTTTTACACCAAAAATCTTTAGGATGTTAATTAAAGACCATGTTCTATAACGATATTTTGTAAATTTCGTACCGTAAATATATTGGCAGACAAACTGGCGAACAAAAATGGCGGATTACATTCATGTACAGTATGTAAAAACTTGCTTCAAATATTTGTGTCTTTAAATGAAACTTACTACAATTTCTAAAAACCTAAAACGACAGGTATGATTTTAACGTTTTCAATACCTCAGGTTTCAAAATGCAATGTGCAATATGGCCTCCATAAAAAGACCATTGTCTTTACACCAACAGTCTCGTGAAAGAGCTATTAAAGAAGGGTTTGGATCTCATCTTAACCCTCCACTCCTTTTAGACATTAAAAGTATAATAGTGTCCAACTTTAAATGCTATCCTGATTAATAGCCATAAATTCAGAGTAAATGTGTCCAGTGGGTACACAAAAAGCATCAGAGACATCACGGACCACAAAGTTTAAAGGTTTTTCAAACAACCATGCAAAAGCGGATAGACTGTTTTCGCAAAGTCGACTCAATTTTAGTAATGCATGAAACATAGAAATTTACTTTGTGCAAACTGAGCAGAATTCTCAAGCCATCTTTCTTATAAAATAATTCTTTTCCTCACACTTGTTTCTCCGACAGTGATGCTGTATATAGAAAATGACATTGATGTTCATATAGGAACGCTCAGACTTGTGACTCCTGATGAATTATTCACCAAAAATGAATTCTAAGGGGCTCCCAAGACATAATGTTCTAAATGTGAACACGGACCTGACGCCTGAGGTTAACCTGTGTCATAGAAGAGGAACACACACTCTCTTTTTCTGTCTCTCGATGTAAGCCGCCCCTTCTTTCATCAGATTTTATTTCTTATTTTATGGATTTCATTAGGGAAACGTTCAGCCGAAATGAAAAAGGACTTCATTCACACACCCACATTAAGTATTTATGTTTAAAATTACAAATTAAAGACATTATTCACTTACAACTCAAAGAGATGGCAAGTAAGATTACTTACGCTTGTTTTTCTAAATAAATATTTTAGATAGAGTTAATCTAAGGTCTCCATGCATTTGTTCTTCAGTGCAACTCATTGCTGTCTAAGTGAAACAACTGAATTATTAAAAAGATTGTAATTTTTCTTTCATTTGGTTATGTTTGTACATCACTTTTTACACACAAATATTATTCATAACCAAAATGAATGCAGTACCGTTTATGTTATTTTTGTATGTGCCAGCCTATACCTTCATGCAAAACACTTATGCAATACATATACATCAGATCAAACTGTGCAATCTCTATGAATCAAACCTATGACAGTGGACAGCGTTTTGCTCTATCAGTTATACTACAGAAACGCTGGTTCTCCAAGCCCTCTTGAAAATGTTCTTTCAGTCTTTCATTTCTGTTCATATCCCAGAAGGCAACACTTTTCCTGTAAGCCTTTCCCTTTTCCTCCCACCTCAGAGTCTCTGATTCTCTATCCCGAGGGCTAATTTGATCTCTCTCCATGCGGCTCAGAGAAACCCCATGGCCCTGGAGAATTCAACTCTAATCTTGCAGCATTGCTGGGCGTATAAGTGCCAACCTCTGTGCCCGCTGGCAGTGGAACTGGGGAACGTGCAGCTTGATGGAAATGGAGAGATGAGAAAGAGGCAGAGAGAGGAATCGGTAACGACTACAGTTGACTGCCGCCGCTACATGTGCCACAGAGTCAAGAGCCAGAGACATTAATGCTATGATGTGAAAGAACAGCTGACCTTTAATCTCAGTTTAAATCTGAAAACTTCTGCTTTTAACTCAGTGTAACACCTAATAAACGTCTGTCTACAGGGCTAGGTTGGAAAGACATTTAAAAAAACGTGATGTAATGTAAGAATACACTTTGGAAAAAACAACTGTGTGTCTTTTACTGTAATATTATCCTTCCTTCTACAATGCGGACACCTTCAAAGGTGACACAGAGGCGGCGATGTTTTGCTTAAAGGCAACAAATAAAATCACAAAACAAATTCCATTGAAATACGCCACCATCCCTAATACTCATCCACTGACAGATGCATTCATAATTGGTTTATTAAAAACAAGCTGTCAGTCATGCAGAAGTTCGCAACCTCACGTCCCTAAAAACACGTAAAAATACTCCACTTGAATCCAGTGTCTGAGACTTAAATCCTAGAACCACCAGTGCTGAATAACCAGCGAGTGAAGTCAGCGAGTGAAGTTAGACTTTTGTAGGGAGGAATAGAGAAACATCACAGGCATTGTGTATATGCATGTGTGAGAGAGATAGTCAGGCGCTGTAGGAGGATCATACTGTAGGAGTGAGATGCTTTTAAAACTGATGGTGTTTTGAAGGGTCCATCTTAGTTTGACAGTGCCATGATGAGCCGAGGCTGATGATGGAACAGCATTGCAGATGCCTTAACACATCAGACCTGTTCAAACCAGATGAAACACGACCTGTACATGTGAGAGCATGACCGGCCAACAGCAGCTGAGAAAACCAACTGAGACCAACAAGCCATGATCGATCAACACAGCTGAAACCAGTCAAGACAAGTTTCAAAAAGAATTTAAAAAAAGTTATAAGAAAGTAATACGATAAAATTTAAGGGGCATTTGGGTTGTAATATTTATAATTTTTGTTATATTGATATCTTCTAATATGTCAGCCATTTGTCTGCCCCCTTAAGGTCACAAGAAGAACTGCGTGATGCACAAAATACAGAATCATTTTCTAAACATGGTCTGACAAAAGGCAGAAATTGTTAAAAACACGCATGACTGATATCATATCATCTATGGTATTATATATATATATATATATCACTATATATCGTTTCATATATTACAGTGTACCGTGCCACACCATATATGATACCGTACACAATACCATATAGTGTATATCGTATCATATACCATATCATTTCACATATTATATATTGTATTATACATCATACCATATATAATATCGTTTCATATACGTATCATGTATATTTCGCATTTTTTATCATAAGAAATTATGAAATAATTTTCATTGTTGGGTATATTATGGCTTAACAGAAAACTAGCATAGTTTGCAGACCAGCAACACCAGTTTGATCCAGTTGAGACTAAAATACCTCAAGCTGGTTTAAGCTGTTTATTTTTCACCATGGGATTGAATGGTATAGCTAGAATACAACAAACTAATGGAATACATTTTCCATTCTCAAACACAATGCAAATCATGACACACAGGGACTGGTTCATAAAACCAGATGCCTCTGGCAGCTTTGTAATGGGAATACGGTATTCAGTGTCAGAAACACACGCACACTTTTATTCATTGTGTATTTTAGATTGAAAGAGGGAGAAAGTGAATCAACATGAAAGGAAAAGAAAGGAGAAAACTGATTCATCACATGGAAGCAAAAGTCTCCCAAGCAAAATAATAAAGATACATTTCACTGCAAAGATTTTTCATCAAAAATGTTCTCATGGGAAAGAAAAAGCACAAAGTCAACAGAAAATGTGCAGTAGGAAGGAAAAACAAAAGCTAAAACATTAATTTTTTACCTTAAAATGTGATAAACAAAACAGTAGAGGTCAGAAACACTGATGGATTCATACAGCTGCATCTCTCTGGCTCTCTTTTAAATTGATCTGCTTTTGTTTTCAGAAGCAAGCTGTGTGTATACATATACTTCACCAACTTCATGAATTTTTTATCGAAATACTCGAGTCAAGGTTTTCAGAACGGCGTGTGGATGAAACAGCTCATAAAATACAAAAGCAGCAGATGGAGAACGGTGACGCAATAAATCATATTAATTGAAAAAAGACTGTGACAGGATTGTTTAACCAAACAAATATTTACACATTACAAGAAAAAACTAATTCATTTGATGATCAATTAGATTTTGTAATGAGCCATAAACAGACTATTTAACAACTGATATTAAATGAATGAAAAACGGATGGAAGTAACTGGATGTGAAGAGAAAGGAGAAACACACAGACAATTGTAAGTTGTTGTATTGTAACAGTAAATTGTGTTTGATCAATGCATCGAAATAGACACATGGGCAAACTAGTATTAAATATTGATAGATTGCCTTGAATTGATTCTCTCTCATAAACTGTGTAAAACAAAATCAATGTGCAATAGAATGAGTGAAATCGTGAAGGTCACAGGTGCATATGAGAGGGGACAAGAAAACCTACTTTACAGCCACTCTTGTTGAAGAGGGACAACATTTCACCCTCTGATCACAGTCTAATACTCTCTTTACTGCCTTGAATGTATACGATAAAGGTCATGAATGAGAACTTAGGAAGCAAACATCTTCTACTGAGCCCAGAAGGAGAGTTTTACATTACAGTGTGCTCAGTGATCCATCAATGCTACGAGAGCCAATGCAAAAGAAAACAACAGTCTATGCGAGACAATGGAGGTGCGGGTCTATTGATGCTCTGAACAGAATGATGGAGACAGAATAAATGATCTACTGCAAAAAGACTTCAAATGGAAGTTGGTTGAAAGGCTTTTTCCTTATTCAGATTATAAAACAGACGGTTCTGGTTCTTGATTCTGATTGGCTGTGCCGAGTTCTAAATAATTATTAAATACCCCGATTTATAACGGCTGAGCACATAACGTAGCCTAAATATCACAACTTTATTTGATGAAACCTTGCTACGCATATATGGAATAACCGTTTTATCTCGTGGCTTATTGCTTTAATAAAACACACACAAATACAGTAAACCATGAATAGATGGTACGACTTATTTGAGGTCAAACCCAAATTTGAATTCAGTGCAACTAAATTGGACATAAAAACTCATTTTTCTTCCTATATGAAAATATCGCTGACAAGTATTAAATACGACCATCACAGAGTTATGTATTAAAGAGGAAGAAGATAGAAGTATGGCCCACAGGAAGAGAAGGTTGAATTCATAAAGCTGTACATTTAGTCAGTTTCCTCACGCTGGTGAGAAAGAGGATGTAGGAATAAAGTGAACTCGACAGAAAAGAATCACTCTGGGTTGACAATAGCAGCATTTTTTTTAGTGATAAAAGATTGTTTAGCTCAACTGATCTTTTATATTTTGGGGATAAACTTATACTACAGCAAGATTTCAGAGAAACATACAGCTGGACATATTTTGTAGAGTTTAAGTTACAATCTAAAAGTGCTGCATTATTTTTAACCCAACGGTGGTTCAAAAGGGGAGCAACCCACGATCCATTTTTTGATCCATTTTTGGGTCAAATACTTGGATAATATTACCCAACAGCTCGGTTTGTCCCTTTTTTTTAAATAACCAAACATTTTGTGTATATTATATAAAAGGTAATACCAGAACAGGTTTTAGATCTAGATTTCATAGCCGAGTCTGCGTGAGCATTCTGCAGCGCTCCACTACTATTCGAACACTTCACTTGTAAGTCAGTTGTGCAAAGGATCATTAACTCTGGCTGTTGTGGTGCTCAGAGGAACCGCATTGCGGTTGGAAGTCCAATTCCGCTCAAGGTGAAAAATTCCACAAGCCAGGAATGTCAGACTGCCATTATCATCAATTACATGGGCAATGGGCCACGGACCCCAGTGTAAAACTGGTTAGAACCCTTCTGTGATTTTCTCTGTTGGTAATGATGTATAATAACTTAAACCACACTAGGCCTGGGGAAAGAAATCTTGATTTTATCATTCTAACTTGGCTTTAGAATCAATACAGAACACCTTTAAAGTCTTTTCTGTCATTTGTCCTCTTTTTACCTCCACTCTTTTGTAATATACACGTAAATATTAACTTTCTATTTCATAGGTTTAATCAGAGAATCCTGCATAACTTATTGCATAAGTGGTGCAATAACACCGGGGACGAGTTTATTGATCCGTGTCAGTGTTCAGACTGTTCCGGTTTATATACCCTGGAAGGGAAAGCAAAGCTTGTTTTTGGTGTATCCATGTGCAGACGACGTTTTGTCCTTGTTAGGCAGATTGTGGATCTCTTACAGGACCCAAAGGGCCTTATGATCAACCAGAACAAGAAAACTCAAAATATTTGGGTTCTGGTCATGAGGGTGGCTGCTGGTATGTGCGGGTGGGAAACAGATCTGACCGTCTGGTCGTGAATGCACATTTATAACAACTCTAAAGACCTTCTTTTTGCTATAACCTTTTCGTGCATTTATGACAATCAAATGTTTTATGATTTTGGTGATTTCATGCAAAGTATAAATATTTGTTATGTTTTTACACACAAAATATAGTTTTTCAAAAAGATTTTCAGATGTATATGTGAGTGGA